>NW_010973301.1:0-1056 GCF_000737465.1 Haliaeetus leucocephalus | reverse complement strand
TTTTTTTTTTTTAATAAGAAAGGGCTTTGACTTGCAGCATTTTTAAGGCAAATGTTGCAGCAGGTAGCGTCTCTAGGACAGACACGAGGTGAAAGCGGCCAGCTGCCCGGATGAAATGAATGACTGTGTCTGCATTGCCTGAGCCAGGCAAACATTCAATGGGGAGACTGCCCATTTTTGGCATAAGAAGGTCTGAATAACAACCCGGCACCAAGAAGATACATAGAGCTGTTGGATCTTTAGAGATTTCATTTTTTATTTTTGCCCCTCCTGGCAGCCACCCTTTGCCTGAGGGGAAGCAGGGGCCGAGTCTAGTATTCCTGCTCTTGCCTTCTCATCCTTCCCCCTCCTGCCTATGCTGGGGAGTGGAGGTAAACCACAGCCCCGCTCTCTTGCCTGGTGCCCGCACGGGGGGTCTCCCCCAGTCCTTTCGTGCCAGTGCTGTGACCTTCCAGGGATGCTGCGATGTAAAGAACTTTACTCCTCTCCCCACCCGCAACGGATGCCAAGGGCAGCGCGCTGAGACCGTGTTTCATGGTCTCGGCGTGTATTTTGGGGCATATCCTGGAGGCTGGGAAGAATCCTGTCCCTGGGTCATGTTGGGCATATTCAGATATACTGGACCGGAGATTCAGTGCCCTGGGGCCCCTAGGCTGAACCAGCACGGGAGCCTTTGAGCTGCAGTTGGTTGTATAAGCTGGCTGGGTGCCAGGATCACCTATGGCGTGTTCAGTGCTGGTAGGGTGTGTGGTGGGGGTTGGAGATGGGGGGAGCACATCTGTTGTGCAGATGCGAGCTGCAAAGTCATTCAGAAATGAGGGAGAGCTCATGAAAGTGTTTTAGCTGGCCTCCTCCCCCTCTCAGTTCTAGACCCCAGATCAATCCCCATCCCATTTTCCTCAGTAGGAGCCAGCCACTGTGGCCATAAGGAGGTAAAAATTGTCTTTCTTTCCTCCTCGTTTCTCCGGTCTCCAGCTAAATAGCTGCCTGCTCTCCCTCCCTCTTCCCCCCGTGCTCCCCCCCCCAGCAAGCCTGTAACGGTGGAGCTGTGTTTCA
>NW_010973300.1:0-942 GCF_000737465.1 Haliaeetus leucocephalus | reverse complement strand
TTGCACCCCAAAATTACAGACCAGACAGGGAATCTCAAATCACCCTGATCCTGAGGACACTCCTTCAGTTTCTCCCATCTTGGTCACAGCCAGCGTCTCCTCTCTAGAGCAGCCGTCACAACAGAGGCACAAACTCAGAAAGCACTGGCATTACCAGGCGGCGGCACGAGTCACCGCCCTCTGTTTCTGGGCGGTACTGTTTCCATACTCTTAGTTCCTTCCCGAGACCCCTCCAGCTTCCCGGCAGGTGCCTTTGCCAAACCATCGCTGCCGCAGTCACCATCAGCTGCACAGTGGAAAAAACAAGAACGGGAAGCACTGTGCTCCATCCCACAGCTCTGGTTTCCCAGATAAACATCAAAGCTTGCAGGAAAAACAATGAGCAAAGACTTTCCCAGGATAAAATGCAAAATTATGCGTTTCATAAGCATTGTACTTCGGGTAAGAGGGGAGTGGGAGAAGCAGAGAAGTTCTGGCAACAGCGAAATATTCCAAAGAGTATTAAGCCGTGAGTACTATTTAACTGTACAAAGTCAAAATTAAATATATATATTTTTTTAGTGTAAAATGCCTCATCCATCTAAAATGAATCTTTTCATAAGATTTCTCTTATAAACAGTGTTGATGTTAGGGCGGTACCCTCCAGCTAGGCCCACACTAACATTTCAGAAGATCAGGACCTAGGGAAACAGTTTCTGCACACCCGTGCTTTTCTCTTGGTTGCACAGCAGGGGGAAGCACGAGGCCCATGGTGTGATGACCATGCCCTTCCCTCATCCTTGAGAAACCACAAAAGAGATCGGTTTATTAAGGGCAGAACATTCTTCCACCGTACCGTGTAGAGCCCGTGAAAATGGGTGGCAAAATCAAATACGTGAGGCAGAATATCTGCATCGTAGATGTATGGCAAATTTGAATCACTGGCAGTAAGGTTGTTGGGTT
>NW_010973299.1:0-903 GCF_000737465.1 Haliaeetus leucocephalus | reverse complement strand
AAAAGCCTCAACGGCACCCCAAAAACCTGCTCTGACACCCCAAAACCCTGGGCTAAACCCCAAAACCCTGCTCTGCACCCCAAAACCCTATGCTGCACCCCAAAAATCTGCTGACACCCCAAAACCCTATGCTGCAGCCCAAAACCCTATGCCGCACCCCAAAAATCTGCTCTGACACCCCAAAACCCTATGCTGCAGCCCAAAAATCTGCTCTGACACCCCAAAACCATGCTCTGCACCCCAAAAGCCTCAGCAGCACCCCAAAAATCTGCTCTGACACCCCAAAACCCTACACAGCACCCCCAAAATCTGGGCTGAGCCCCCAAATCCTGCTCTGCACCCCAAAAACCTGCTCTGACACCCCAAAACCCTATGCTGCACCCCCAAAATCTGGGCTGAGCCCCCAAATCCTGCTCTGCACCCCAAAAATCTGCTCTGACACCCCAAAACCCTATGCTGCACCCCCAAATCCTCATCTGCAACCCAAAAGCCTCAATGGCACCCCAAAAATCTGCTCTGACACCCCAAAACCCTATGCTGCACCCCAAAAATCTGCTCTGACACCCCAAAAGCCTCAGCAGCACCCCAAAAATCTGCTCTGACACCCCAAAACCCTATGCTGCACCCCCAAACCCTGGGCTGAACCCCAAAAGCCTCAGCAGCACCCCAAAAATCTGCTCTGACACCCCAAAACCCTACACAGCACCCCCAAAATCTGGGCTGCGCCCCCAAATCTTGCTCTGCACCCCAAAAGCCTCAACGGCACCCCAAAAACCTGCTCTGACACCCCAAAATCCATCCGCTGCGTCCCTACACCTTGCAAACCCCATGTTGCACCCCAAAAACTGCACTGCACCCCAAAACCCTACGCTGCACCCCCAAAATGTGGGCTGAGCCCCCAAA
>NW_010973298.1:0-539 GCF_000737465.1 Haliaeetus leucocephalus | reverse complement strand
GGGCTTAATTACCTCACCCAGATGCTAATTACCCTCCAGGGCTCCTAACTGGCCCTGAAGGGGTTTTAATTAACCACTCCCGGCCCTAATTGCTACCCTGCAAGGATCTTAGTTGCCCCCCAGGGGCTGTTAATTAACTAATTAACACCCTTGAGCCCCTAATTAGTCCTTCAGGGGTGTTAATTACCCCCCCAGTCCCCAATTACCCCCTCAGGGGTGCTAATTCCTCCTCACAAGGGTCTTAATTACCCCCGCAGCCCCTAATTCGTCCTTCCAGGGTGTTAATTAACCCCCCCAGGGTGTTAATTACCCTTCCAGGGGTCTTAATTACCCATCTAGGCCTTAACGACCCCCCCAGGGGGGTCAATTACCCCGCTACGGGTCTTAATTACCCTCCCCAGCCCCTAGTTACCCCCCCAGGGCTCTTAATTACCCCTTCGGGGCTGTTAATTACCTCCTTAGGTATTAATTACCGGGGGTGGGCACTGCGCATGCGCAGCCTCAAGGCGGGAACCCGCCGAGCGGCTCCGCGCATGCGC
>NW_010973297.1:0-1104 GCF_000737465.1 Haliaeetus leucocephalus | reverse complement strand
GGGGGTAGATTGCCTGCATCTTACTGCACTGATGCTCATGTGGCCCCTGGGCACTTTGGAGTGGATTTGGACTACCTACAAGGATACCTCGGGAAGACTTAGGCACCAGCGAAGGAATTCGGGGAAATGGTGAGCACTTTAAAAAGCCTACAGCTGCCTAACTGTGACCCATACATCTGGCCATGAGAGGGGACAGGCTGCGAACAGGGGCAGCCCCACTGCAGCAGAAGGTGTCAGGGCAGCCCAGGCTGGTGGGGCCCCAAAGGCTCAGCTCCTGCAGACCCACGCACCCAGAAGCATGGCAAGCAGCCCAAACACAACCTGCTGGCAAGAAGATTCCCAACCAGCATAATTTGCTCAAATGAGGTTCATTCCAAAATTGTTTAAAAAGTTAAATTACCCATCTTTCGAATGGGGAAATGGTGAGGCAGCTCCCTCGCTGCTGTGTTTGCTCTGCATGTACTCCCGGGGCTTTGCTGCCTCCAGTATAAGTGCAACGTTCAATTGCCATAGCAACAGCATCGGGCAGGTGCAAAACGCTGTATTTTTCTCCGCTAGATGTAAAGGAAAACCTTTCTGCTCCAGGGAAGGGGACTGTCAGTCCTAATGAAGATTGTCCTCTCTTCTCTTACCTGGAAACGTAGCAAGGAAAACTCTTTATTGATTTTTGTGAGGGAACTGGGGCTCCAGGATTAATTATCTTCCACCGTTTATTTTTGCTACACAATAGATATCCATATAGGTACAGGCAATAAGTGTTTGGGCTATATATATAACACCATCTACAAACCAGCCAAGGGAATTTCTCTCTGCAGCAGACAGGGGGTAATGAGAAGGAGGTGAGGTTCCACGGAAAACGATACTGCTTTTCCCAGCGGCCCCATGAGTGTCCTGCCCAGAGCGCAGGTCAGTTCTGACAAGGCAGAGGTGGCCCAGGGAGCTTCCTCCCTCCCTTTCAAGGCTGCTGGGGGCTAGTACTGGGGCCAGATGTGTAGGGCATGCCTTCCTGTTTCAGACAGACCCAGTTTCCCCCCGCTGTGCCCCAGGAGCAGCTTTTTCCAGCACGATGGTGTTGGGATGCTCCCAGCGCCCAGGGCTGGCCCA
>NW_010973296.1:0-466 GCF_000737465.1 Haliaeetus leucocephalus | reverse complement strand
GTTTGGGGGGGTCCTGCTGCCCCATAGAGAGGTTTGGGAGGGGTCACTCTGCCCCATGGGGGGGTTTGGGGGGTTCCTCTGCCCCATGGAGGGGTTTGGGAGGGGTCACTCTGCCCCATGGGGGGGTTTGGGGGGTTCCTCTGCCCCACAGAGGGGTTTGGGAGGGTCCTCCTGCCCCATAGAAGGGTTTGGGGGTGTCCCCCTGCCCCATAGAGGGGTTTGGGGGGGTCCCTCTGCCCCATAGAAGGGTTTGGGGGTGTCCCCCTGCCCCGTAGGGGGGTTTGGGGGGGGTCCCTCTGCCCCATAGAGGGGTTTGGGAGGGTCTTTCTGCCCCATAGAGGGGTTGGGGGGGGTCCTTTTACCCCATAGAGCGGTCTGGGGGGGTGCTGCTGCCCCATAGAAGGGTTTGGGGGGTCTCCCTGCCCCATAGAGGGGTTTGGGGGGGTCTCTCTGCCCCATAGAGGGG
>NW_010973295.1:0-1022 GCF_000737465.1 Haliaeetus leucocephalus | reverse complement strand
TCTAGCCCACCCTGTGAGGGTTTGGGGGTCCCAAATCCCAGGATTTCCCCTTCTAGCCCACCCTGGGAAGGGTTTGGGGGTCCCAGAACCCAGGGTCCCCTCTTCTAGCCCACCCTTGAGCGAGTTGGTGGTCCCAAATGCCGGGATCCCTTATTTTAGCCCACCCAGGGAAGGGTTGGGGGTCCTGGATGCCGGGATTTCCCCTTCTAGCCCACCCTGCAAGGGGTTGGGGGTCCCAAATCCCAGGATTTCCCCTTCTAGCCCACCCTGGGAAGGGTTGGGGGTCCCAGACACCAGGATTTCCCCTTCTAGCCCACCCTGCGAGGGGTTGGGGGTCCCAAATCCCAGGATTTCCCCTTCTAGCCCACCCTGGGAAGGGTTTGGGGGTCCCGGACGATGGGATCCCCTCTTCTAGCCCACCCTGGGAAGGGTTTGGGGGTCCCAAATCCCAGGATTTCCCCTTCTAGCCCACCCTGGGAAGGGTTTGGGGGTCCCGGACCCCAGGATTTCCCCTTCTAGCCCACCCTGGGAAGGGGTTGGGGGTCCCAAATCCCAGGATTTCCCTTTCTAGCCCACCCTGCAAGGGGTTGGGGGTCCCAAACACCAGGATTTCCTCTTCTAGCCCACCCTGGGAAGGGTTTGGGGGTCCCAAATCCCAGGATTTCCCCTTCTAGCCCACCCTTGGATGGGTTGGGGGTCCCAGACCCCAGGGTCCCCTCTTCTAGCCCACCCTGGGATGGATTGGGGGTCCTGGATGCCGGGATTTCCCCTTCTAGCCCACCCTGCAAGGGGTTGGGGGTCCCAAATCCCAGGATTTCCCCTTCTAGCCCACCCTGGGAAGGGTTTGGGGGTCCCGGACCCCAGGATTTCCCCTTCTAGCCCACCCTGTGAGGGTTTGGGGGTCCCAAATCCCAGGATTTCCCCTTCTAGCCCACCCTGGGAAGGGTTTGGGGGTCCCGGACGATGGGACCCCCTTTCCCACCCACCCCCCATGGGGGGGTCTCACCTTCCGCCGTCTCCTT
>NW_010973294.1:5209476-5227254 GCF_000737465.1 Haliaeetus leucocephalus | reverse complement strand
GTATTAGTCATCTGATGTTAATGGGGTTTGAGTTGCAGATGTGATGTTCCTGGGGTTATCATTAGGTCTGTGTGACTTAACTGTATTTTATTTTCTGTTTAAAATTCATTTATCAGAGTAAAATCAGAAATGTGGTTTCTGTCACCCACAGAACAATTACTTTCAGTACAAAGCCTGTGAAGAGAAAGATCTGCTTCTCTTTAAAGAATAGGTAGAATTTAACAGAATTTTGTATGCCAGCTGCATACTTTTTATATCTTGCCCAGCTGCCATTTAACACTACAGAAACCTGTAGGCATATACGTGTTCCTGAAGTTTTCCACATGTCCAAATTTTTGCTTTGTGTTTGCCGAGCCTGCGCCGTACCCAAGGAACTCCTTGCATGCCTCTTGGGCTTCAACATAAAGCACACTTGCAGCCACCACCATTTAGTGCTCAAACAGGTGAAAATAACACTGTAGTAACAGCATTAACTTGGGGACAGAGGACTCCACACCATGCTCAAATCCAGCTCTGAGACCTCCTGTGTGATGTTCAAACTTGTATTGCTCACTCAGCTCAAAGCACCCTGACAGTGCACATGGAAACTTGTTTGTGTTGCAGGTGGTTTGTTGAAATTGGAAGTTGCAGAGAGTTTTATACAGTGGAAAACAAAAGCTTTTCCACTGTATAAAAACAAATAAAACCTATTGGCCATAACTGAAGTGTTCTCCTGGGATGAGAAGGCCTTCTATTCTCCCTCTGATCCCAGAGACAGTAGATGCATTTTTTCATTAATTGAATGGAATGTCTCAAACATCTTATTTTTTCAAGGAAAATATTTCAATTACTTTCCTAATATTTTATACGATCCATTTACTAGTAGTAGTAGTAGTAGTATTACTCACTCTTATGGCAGCCACACTGACGAATCAAGTTGTATGTACCTCTGGGTTATGGCACAAACAACAATAAAACATTTTTAGAATGCACAAACAGAAACACAATTAAGAACCATCTATATCATCCTATGTTGCTGATACCTACAGGGTGCAGTAGAGTGGCTAAAGTTCACTTTGCCCTGTCAGATAAAAAAAGAGAAACTCCATACCAAGAAACAGCTGCCAGGGAGAACTGTATGTGCCTACTTACACAGAGGGCAGAACTGTAACATCAGCCATAATTCCCATAAAGCCAAAGCACTTTATTTTTTATGTGATTCACATAACTGGAGGTAATCACTGAGTTTGGGGGATTATATAAGGGTTGCTACAATGAAAAAAAAGAAGCAAAAAAAAGGAAAATATGGACATACAGATAACACCTTTATGCCTACAAATAAAATTTCTAAGTCCTTTTTTTCAGCCAAGACGAAGACAGGAGTTGGAGCGGGAGTGGCAAGAAGAGGAGGGCATGATACGCTAGGTAAGCCTAATCCCTGTGTGCGAGTTGTGCTGCCTGTGGCCACACCAGTGGCACTTCCTTCCTCAGCTGGTGCCATGACCCACTGCTGAGCGTAGAACGGCCCATGCTTTTCCCCATCCCACCCTGGACACTTCTTGCACCATGACACAAACCAGAGATAAGAAACATCGCCAGACTGAGGACAAAGGTGCTCTGAGAGCCTGAAATACCAGTTTACCTGCTACAGAGGGCAGTGTGTTAATGCTATTTTTGAGCTGAATGAAGGCATTTTTGAATAAGGGCATTTCTGGCCATACAAAATTCTTCTTCTAGAAGAAAGTGAAGGCAGAGGGGAGGTATGTATCCCTAAAATGCATCCTGCCATTTCCTTGGCTAATTAACAGTAGTTTTGCCAAGTACATTACAACTTCACAGTACAAGAGTATTTTCACAGGTCAATCAAACAATTGTCCAACAGATGCAGAATTTCAATGCTGTGTTTCAGATTTTTAGAAATAGAAAACAAATACAGCCAACAGGTTTTTTGCCCATACTAAGCAATAACTAAAGAGCAACCTTTAGCCCCAGGTCTATCATCAGCCTGCCTTCAAGACTGCTTCCTGGTGTTGCTTTTTGAAAACCTCCTTGTACAGCGAAATATTTTAAGAATGGCCATGGCTTTTTTGAAGTCAGACAGCTAAGTATTTGCTTTGACAAGAGACAGTCTGGAATAAAATGCATCAGCAGTAATAAGTAGTCTTCTTCCAAGACATGTCTTCTTCCAGGACATGATGGCCTCTACCAAGAAATTCTGCAGTATTTCACACAGGTTTCCAAACTCCCTTTTTACTTTGCAGCTTTTTCCCTTAAGACTTAATATTACAGGACCAGTCTTCTGCAAAACAGCATTTTATAGCACTTGACTATTTTAAGACAAAATTATTCTACTAATTAAGTTTGCCTTAGGATGAATACAGAGACCCAGCACTCAAACTGTGCTAACAGCTGGTTTGTGGAGAGGATTTGTGCACAGAAGTCATCCAGGAGCTCCATCTCCATGCATACTACCAACCTGTATACATCAAAGGGATGCCACTTTCACCTGGCATTTTTATATTTCCCTGGGGTTTCAGCTCCACAGTGGTGATGCTACCAATAACTTTTTATCCAGAGCTACTGACTTGTGCTTTATAGGAGCTTTCTAAAACTGAGACCAGGGTTCTGTGCCTTCCCATTACCAAATTCCCAGAGAGTCTTACTTCAACAGACAGATAAGCAGGTAATTGTGCTGCAATGAATGAAGAAACACCTACAACCTAATGTTTATAACAAGCATTAGGAAGAAAATTATATTTGAAGTTACAGAGAGGAATCCGTAAAAACTTAAGACCTTTTAACCTTCATGCTTTGTGAAATATGAATTTACCTGCAGTCTTCATTTCTCAGCCATACCAAGATTAAATCCATGTTTAATTCTGGAGTCTTGTGGAGTATTGCCATTCTGATGAGAAACAGATGATAAAAAGTCAGCTGTTTCTTTGATGTAACCCATGTAAAACAGACACAGTTTTTCATCAGGAAAAAAAAAATTTTGTGCACCTGCACATAGGTACACATATGCTCACACACCCTATTTCTCATGTCTCCTAGCTTTTATTCTCCTTTCCTAAGCATCTGCTCTCACTGTCAATACGGTTTTCTCCTACCATGTACCCACTATGCCACTACCAGGTTTTCACACCATTACAATCACTAATAAATATTAACACCTCCAGGATGTTACAGGTTTTGGTGCAACTTTGCAGTGTAGCACAAAGCAGCAGATATTTCCGATATTCCTTTTAACAGGGAAGTAACAATCTAGATCCCTAGAGCCATCAGTCTGCCCCCAGGACTTGGGGCAGACTTCCTTATGTAGGAAACGTGTACTCCCCTTCTGAAACTCCCTAAACCCATTTGAGGTGTTGCCATTGGTATAAACAGCTTTGGGAGCTGGACGAGAGAGCTCGTGTTTGCCGCCAAGTTAAAATCAGCACTGGAGGAAAAGCACACTGAACAGGCTGCTTACTTCCATGATTACCTTCCGTAAGTGGTGTAACCTGAATCTGAGCAGTACTTGCACAGACCGCTTGTGACCAGTAAGTGGACACAGGCCAGGACTTACCCAAGGCAGCGGCTGAAGTAGCTGCCAAAGCCGGTGTGGTCCCAGCACAGCAGTGCTGCTCAGGGCAGCCGGCAGCTCCTGCGGCCGCTTTCCTCCCGCAAGCAGCTCTCAGCGCTCGCACGCCACCTTTCCTGCGGTAGCCAAACAGGTGGATGATTTATGGACGTCAAAAGGCTTTTCAGTAAGTGAGTGGTCAAAATCCGCAGTCAGAGATCACCAATAACTTGCACGTCAGTGCTTTGCCCAACAGCTGCTCCCGAGCGACGCACAGTCCATCGGGAATCTGAAGAGGCGGGTAAGGGTAAAGCTTGCTGTTTTCGGCACAGTTACAAAACAACATTGCCACCACAGCTAATGATTTACAAAGAAAGGTACCATTACGCCTCTGAATTACCAAAACTGCTGCATATTGGCTCAGAATTTTACACTTCCCTTCAGAAGAGGAGAATAGTTGCTTCCTTGCTAGCAAAGCAAGGAAACTCACAGCCCAAATGTTAAATTGAGCAGAAGACTCCGAAACGGGTGCTAAATCTTAGCTTTCTAACTATCAGCCGCCTCACAGTCCTGATCTACCACAAGGACATGCTCAAAGCCATCAAATTGCCTTTTAGAAGGCACAGGGGACAAGGTCCCCAGAATCTCTAATTAGGGCTGAAAAAGTAATAAATCATACAGACGAAAAAATCTTGATCTTTTACCTGGTTGATTTAGTCATGTCTAACTACATGCTTTCTGAGAAAGTTTCAGCCTTAGCATTTGACTTTCAATCACAATAAAAATGTTTCACCTCTTGAGGTACTTTCATCAAATATGGTATCAAGTAATGCTGAGCAACATACCCTGCTGTTTGCACGTGGTACAAATGCAGCAGGAGGGGGAAACTGTTTATTTAGCCAGTTACATTAGAATCAGTCACGAGCAATTTGTGCCAAATATTTGTATTGATTTTTGAAGATGTGGACAAAATGTGTGCCTTTTGAAAACAGGATTATTTTGTCAATTATCCCCAGGTCACACATGCAAAGCACTGTTGCAGATACTGAAGGGGAAAACCTGGTTTTCACCTCTTTTATTTTTCACAGTTAGATCATTTCACACATAATAGAGCATTGGCATGATGGTAACAAGGTTTTTAAAAGTTGTATGTAGATCAAAATGCAGCACAAACTATAAATATATAAGGACAATATTATTAGCTGTTAAAATTAGCAGGTTGGTCAAACATTGTTCTGTTCCTTTATTCCCCAGAATCTACTTTATGAAAATGTACATGTTTTCTTTTTTTAGCTTCTTAAAATAGCACTTCCTTACTATCCAGCAGGTACAGTATGTCTTGGCACATACACCAAAGTACATCATCAGCTATTCCTTTCCTGAGCAATAGCTCTCATTTTAGATTCCATTTTAAAATTGTAGTTTCTCAGTCCTAAGGAAAAGCTGCTTCTTATAACTAGTTTCCCTTTGCATCAGACACTGTAGTTCAGCCTAAAATTCCTGGGTATCCTTCTCAGAGCAACATCTACCAAAATGCCCTGCTGCGCTGAGCAGGGGCTTCGAACCAAGCTAGACACCAACTTCCCTCGTGTTAGTGCCTGTTATGTGTCCTAAAAACCTGGAATTTGTGTTATACTCCTGGCAAGGTTAGTGTTGATTTAATGCCTGAAATGGTGGTTGAAAACTTGAAGGTTTTCATCCTCCTAACTTTCTGATTCAACTACATAAATAATTCTTTTGGACTATGACTCAACCATGGCCTTTAATTTCATGTGCTAGCAATACATGCTATATGTATAAAAGTACTTTTATTTATGAGTTTTCAACTTTTTTTTTCAATTTCAAAAGCTGTATCTTTGTTCTTCTGCTACGGTGGCAGATCATCTTTATCCCCTCTCAATGTCCATTTCCATCTGTGTGTAGTGTGGCCCACCCGGTTCCCTTCCTTAGTAACCTAAACTTAGCTAGTGGAAAGCCAAGCTGAAAAATTCACATAGTGCAAAGCCACATCCTGCACATTTATTGGGTTGACTGAGCTGTGGCACTGCCATTAGTAAGCTCTGCTTTTTGGGAAGCATTATACAGCCACTGCTGCCCTGTTTTTATACACAGACAGCCAGGGTACTATCTACACAGGGAGGTCTTCTCCTCCCCACCTTCCCCCATGTTCTTCTGCTGGAGGCTGCTATCACACACGTGGCAGCTGGGTCCTTTTCCTGAGGGGCAGAGGTAATACAAAAACATTTAACAAGCAAATTCCTCATTCTGTGAGAAATTCTCAAACTTTATGTTTGTTTCTGAATCAAGACAAGAAGTCAAACTTTCAGGATTTTTCAAGAAACAAAACAAGCCAAAATACTTTGATTCAGCCAGTTGAAACATCTTTCAGTCTATCACTCTGGCAATTAATAGATGTACTCACTATATTGTACTACACACCTGCCAGATACAGTTAAAAATGAAGCACTTTGATATTATCCAGGCAAAATGAATTTCTTTATTTGACAGCTTATGTAAGTTATCAGAAACTCAATCAGTTTTGCTGAATCCACATTTTTCTCAAGAAAATAGCCCAGTGAAAAAAATTAATGGTTTTGCAAGGGTTATATTTGATTAAGAATTGATAAGCAATTAAAAAAAAAAAAAATCCCAGCACAATCACCCCTGACTGTCTTCTTTGCAAGGACTATATTAATCTACCAGCACCAAGAGGAATGCTGTCTCAGATCAGTAAGAGTTTTCCCTTTGTCTCACAGGACAAAATTTTCCTTTTAAATTTTCCTCCAAATTTCTCAGCATGTTGAGATATTTCTCATTCACTAAGCTTGGAGTTTCTAAGCATCTGAGCATCATTTCTCTGCTGTCTGCTGGTCTCACCATTTCATACACTTCAAACAGATTTTCACTTGTGCTATGCCATCCCATTACCACACTGTCTTCACCTTAAAGTTCTGTCTTTTAGGCGGCATCACAAGTATTTAAAGCTAGAACCAAATCCTAGCAATTCAAAAATATCACACTTCTGTGAGGAGGTGGGACAGGGGAAACAAGGGTATTCTCATTGATGGTCATTTCTGTGTCCGTTGAGCCTTTTATTAGTGTGCATAATGAGTAACCAAACCTTATCAGAGAGTAACACTAATCGGCCTTCAAACCAGCACTTTGAAAGCAATAGTCCAGAATAATTTGTTCTTTCTTGACAATGTCCCACATGTGTCACTGGGGGGGGAAGAAAAGAGAAAAAAATCTGCAATCTTTCAGAAAAAGAGTATAGAAAGGAAAGAGTAACTGTATTTTTTTTTTTTTTTTTTTTTTTTTTTTTGAGCAGTCTTCAGCATTCTATGAGGCAAATAGGCTTTACTCCACTTCTTTATTTTCCTTCTATTGTGTCACTAGTTCATAATCCCTCAAAAAAATGTTGCTACTATTCCTACCATACAGTGAAGGCTGCTTAAGAGGAAGCCAATTTCTACCAACATATCGAGCTGAAAGCTAACATGTGTAGAAGTTTTCTAGCTGACTGCAACAGCTGCAAGCAGAAAAAATGGTATTTCAACATTTTAATATGAAGTCTCACTATCAAATGTGTTTTAACAAGCAAGTGTATTGTTTCAGTACTGGTCTGTTTACATTGACCATAACTTGACAGAAGTAAGGAGGTCTGAATTTTTAGGGAAGATTTTGTTTACTGAGAGATGGCTGCTTTTAATGGATATGCTCTTTGAACCTGGAAAGCAGTTTTGGGCAACACCTCAGGGCCTGCTTCTTCATCTGTGGTAAAATAGCATCACTTCATTGACATCTGCAATTTTAAGTCTAAGATTCTTTTGAAAAAAATAACAAGCCTTGTCTTTCCTTGAATTCATTACCAGAGCCTATCTTTAAAATAAAGTGCTATATGGATGTGTGGAGGAGATGTTTAAAGGCACAAGTGAGATAAGACATCCAAGGCCTACTGGAAACTGTATACAGTTTTGCATGCATATTTTTGAAAGTAGTTTCTTTGCCCCTTGGGATGTAAATTCCTCTTGAATGTCACAGTTGAAAAGTTGAGACTGGTATGCAGGCCTGAAAAATATTAGCTGAGCCTCATTGCTGTAGCTAGGCAAAATATGGAATTTAAATGAAAACATCTGTTTGAAAAAATTCCTTATCCATCTTTAGAGTTCCTATGAAAAAAATCATTATTATTACTGAGTATAAGGAGAATAACTAATTGTGATGTTTGTGTGACATCATTTTTCCCCTAGGACACTTAAAAGTCACATATTTTCCCTGAAACACTTTAACTGTCACATACTTGTCTTAGTTCTGTGACGGTGTGCAACACAGATCACAAGTTTCTTCTTTTAGTTAGCTGGAAACAATACAAAATCTGACTGTTCTCACAGCATGTGAAACTTTCTCCTCTGGTCCCATCTGGTATCAGCACAGAAAATCACAGAAAGGAATGTATTTTATGCCACCCTAAAGATTCCTTCTGTGCCAGTTTTTCAATGTAAGATAGTATGAGTGGCAGCTTAAGTTAGCTACTTTGCCAGATGCTAAATCAAAAATTCTTAAATCCAATCCAAAACAAGATAGCGTGTCTCAGCATTAATTACCTCTAATTAGGTGAAAGTACCTGAAAACTTAGCTCTTCCTATTCATAAACAGTAGCAGAACATATCTTATTTTTTGCATTTGAGTAATGATGCATAATCTTCCTTTAATATTTTATTTATCCATGTAGCTAGAAAACATAATGCTTGATATTTGTTTCCTCTTCAATTTAATGCTTTCTAAACGTACTAGCAGTGAAGCACTGAACAGTTCTCCACATCCATGTGCATGTGCGCGTGCACAGGAAGAAAAGTTACTTCTCATGCACGCAAACAACCTCACATTCTCAGCACCATAGGTGAGATGTTCTGCTTTTGCATTACACTAATTTTATTTTCTTTCCATTTCTAGGCTGTCTCTGTCGTGGAAATTAGTTATGCAAATTGTCTCTCTTTGGTGCTTCTTTGCTTTCATTAGGTTAGGAAGAAACCATGACTGTCATTAAATAAAAAAAAAATCTGGTATAATGCTGTCTTGGACAATAAGAAGCAACACACTACAGAACTGTAGCTGAAGGCAAAAGGAACACCTTGGGGCCACCTTGGGTTTTAGAGGGTAATGTCAAACCTAGGCAATAGTTTTCTTACTTGAAAAAAGACACTTTCAAAGTGTAGAAGATATTTAGCATTAAGGAAAGCGAAGGACATTTGACACACAGATTTCACTGGATTTTTTTCTCCAACTTTAAAAAAAAAAAGAAAAATGAAACCACTATTATTCTTTGTGGTGCAATTCTAATACACAAACATGTGTAGACTGAGTTAAATCCCCAGGAACAGAGATATTTGAATAAAGTTTCTAGGGGTTTTTTACACCTAATTGTTCTTTTTCAATCTGCATTAGAAAGTACATAAAATTAACTATAGGTGTTGTCTAGTGTCAGCTGTGGAGTATTTAAACGTTAAGGATAGTTAAACTTACAAGGGAGACAGAGGTGAGACTAAAACAGCACTCTGCTCTCTAGTTAGTCTGGTGCCTCTACGTTGCAAAAACTGAGATTGCAGAGAAGGTACTTGATCTGCAAACTTCAGTAGCTCCCTGGTACTGCTCTTCTGCTCTGTTCTCCAAAGCAGAGACAAAAGCATTGGACCAGACCCCTGGTATGTTTTCCACAGACTTCTAAAGGAAAAGCAGCAGGGAACACCGAAGGTGACACCCTAATAGCCACACTAGTTGACGGGCAATTAACCCCACAAGCAGGTCAAATGACCGTGTACCATAGTTTTGCAATACCAAATTTTTGGAACCTCCCGAAAAGAAGAGATGTGAGACTGGCTGCAGCAAGTACGGCCGATTCCCCGGCTGCCTGCAGGTATCTGCCCCATGTTACCTTCCTCCAGGACCCAAGGGACAGCACAGCCTGTCCCTGCCGCCCCATCCCCTACCCAGCACTGCGACAGCTGCGCCGGGCAGCTCTCACCCCTTCCACCACCTCTCGCTGCCTCCCGGAGACAGGTGGCTACACGAGAGCGAAGGCAAGTCACCTGTCTGGAGGTGCTTTACAAGGTTTACGTACAGGTTTCCAAAGCCACCATGCGTGTTCCTGTGAGAATAATTGGTTTTGCCTGTTAGTCATTCCAGCCTGGGAACTGCTGAACAAACAATGGGAATTTAATTATCTGGAAGCAGATTCTGTGAGCAAAAACGTCATATTATTTTTTAATATACTTTCTCAGCTATAAAAAAAATCTTGGCCAACTTTCCTTTGTTGTTCAATGAAGTGTGGTAAGCTGCCTAATTTGACAAGAAAACCTCCAAGGCTTCTTTCTGCTGCATCCAGACTAATTTGACTGTTAATGTTCCATGAAAGAAATAAATCTTTAGAACACATTCTTGTATCACTTTTCAAGCCGAGTATTTCCATACCACAGAAAAATTGCTATTATCTCATATTTTTGTCCCACTATGGTAGGGAAGGTGGTCTCCTTACTAAAAACTTAATCACAAAAAAAAATTGATGATTATAAAGCTCCTTTGTACAAAATTAGAACATTGATTTTTCATTACAATGCGGAGCACTGCACATAATATATAGAGTAATAACTCTATTGAAACACAGATATACATATGCAAATGGTAAATAGTTAACAAGAACACAGGTTATTTGGAATGAATATAATTCATTAGAGCCTAGTTCTTTCACAGTTCACTTGCTCCTAACTTGATAAATACCTTGGATTGTCAATTTTTACCTTAAAGATTCTCTTTTTGTGACCATTTAAAGGTCAGAAATTTATTTAGAAAGGTGTATGCATATAAAAAAAAAAGAAAGAGGGACAGAGTAGGAAGTTAGACTTACTCAATCAGTTGTGTGAGCACCATTCATTTCCCCAGGTAAATCAAGTATCCTGAGGTCAGCTATTCACGCATCATGTAGAAACAATCAAAAAGTGCTAGACTTGTGCAGAAGTCATTATCTTGAATATTTTTATTACCAAAGATAATTGCATTAGAGCAGCTAGTTCTCAAGTACCAGACTCCATGGCCTGAATCTCACAGCTCTGCTGCACATAGCAGAGCCACTGAAAGGCTGTGAACACCTCTGACTGTTCAGGATTGATTTGGTGCTGCAAGATGAATGTAGGAGCACTGCATTTATCAACCTGATATCAAAAATATTTGACATACATGACCATATTAACAATAAAGGATGTGGAACTTATGCAGAGGGCTGAATCTCTACAGCATTTCCAGAGGAACTGTACTGCCAGCTACAAGAGTAAATCTCATTATTTATACTGGTGTGCATAAAGGATTTTTGGCCCAGTAGGACCAAACCAGATTGTGTTTCTGAAAAAAATTTGCCATGCAATGAAGGCACCCGCCTTAGTCACGATTTTGTATAAAGAACAAAGTTACCAGGAAGATGTCTGGTGACCAGATCTGTTCCCAGTGAAGATAATGAGAGCATTCCTCCAAACTTCAGCAGTAGCAGAAGTGGAGGCAGTAATATATAACAATTAGGAAGACAAAAGACTACAGACTGAAAGTTAGGCTTAGTTTTACCATAAACTTACCTTCAGCAAGCTGGTAACTTGTGTAGCTGTGCCTCGGCATCTCCATCTTCACAGAAAAACAGAGAAATTTACTGAATTCATAGGACTGTATTAAAGAAAATGTATCATCATCAATAAAATGGGAAATTTTCCAATCAAGTGCCATTAAAGCATCCAGTATATTTAATCTTAATTTCCTTTGTATCAATCCAGTTAGTCCATGTACTAATGCACTAGTTTCTAATTCATCAAATATTTATTTTAGTCTGCTTACAAATTGTCCAGGAAAACAAGTACAGCACTATTTTTAAGTAGGTCCATTTGTCCCCTTTACTGAAAATGGAATGCAATTATCTCCCCCCATGTAATGAATGTGGTACTGTTTTTCATCAGTTTTCTAACAAGCAAAGTATTTGAAGTTTTCTAGCCTTTTGTTCAAAACACACTCTGGAAATGCATATTACATTATTCACAATAAATAAATATATTGGAAAATCACACATAGAAAACATTACACATAGGTGATTAAACACGTGCTAAAAATATACTAACAATTCTCCTTAAATCCCAATATTTTTAAATGCCAAAATGCTTTACCATACATAGACACAATAAAATCACTTTGGTGTGTAGGCAGATCATGCTTAAATTGGTTTTCCACAGCACAGACAAATGTTACAGCTATATTAGTTGAGGACAATATTGATTATAGCTCTGGCATTATTCTGCAGAAACCTAAACAACGTTCTTCACTGTAAAAGTATGACAAATCAAGTTGTCAAACTACATCATTCAGAAGCAGTCACTGCTGGGGCAGAAGTTTCTGGCATAACTCATTGTTACAACCAAATGTTGCTTAATATAACCTTACATATTCTAAAGAGAAAACCCAGAACTTTCCTTATCCAGAATCAGCTGGTACAACACTATCTCCTGGCTCCCCAAAAGTGCGTATTAGTAGCTGCTGGTGTACAGCAGACATGGTGCCAAAAGCTGACCATCAGCCAGGTCCTTTTCATTTGAGCTTATTTTCAGGAGGTTCTCGCTTGTTGATAATAAACTCGCTTTAGTTCGAACTACTAGAATTTCTGAAATATTCCAGAAACATCTGTGTAGGTAAGTCTAGTTCAAACCGCAGTGGTAATCTGCGTCAGTCCTAGGTCGTTGGACTCTTCTCTCCCTTGAGGACAGTAAGATGACATTTCCACGACTAGTCATACAGGTTTGTTTGTCCCATCTGCTTCCCCAATATAAGCCGGGTCTTGTACAGTGTTTCTGACTCTGCTGGTGCTCTGCCTGTCCATCCTCATCTTAAAGGGGAAGCAGAAGTCCTTGAAACATCTCTTGAAATTTTCATCCAAAAAAGCATACAGGATTGGATTGAGGCTGCTGTTGGTGTAACCCAAAGCAATACAGAAGTAATAGCTGGATATAGCAGCAGTACTGTGGGACACATCCCCTAACGCTTCAACCAGCACAAAGATGTGAATAGGAGTCCAACAGATAACAAAAACTGCCACAACCACAAGAACCAACCTGGTGATGCGGCGCAGGTTTCGATCTTTTTCTCGAGACCCTGAGAGAAGCCGTACGCTTTTAAGGCGCAGGATCATCAGAGTATAGCAAACAATTATAATGAGAACTGGGATAACAAATGCAAAGACAAAGACACAGATTTTCATGAAGATGTCCCACCACACGTAGTCTCTGTCTGGAAACTGCAAGGAGCATTCAGTGCTAGCAGTATCTAGGAATGAAAGAAGCAAGAAGAAAATTGCTTTATTAGATATTCTAAACAAAGTAATTATCATAGCATAAGCTAGGAAAAGTTATTATCATGTAATGTGATACTAACAAATGGAGTTATCTTTAAATCACTCCAAGGAAGGCTTTCAATTACCATTGAAACTGGTTTTATGTAGCTGTCTCTAGAAACTACTTAAAGAGATAGGGGCTTTTTAAAATGCATAACACTGTATAAAATTTGTTTCCCATGGGAGGATCTAAAAATGCAGAGTACAAAACCAAAAATTTTTAAAGACATTTCCATTTGAATCTCACTGAGATTTAAAGCCAGAATAAGTACCCTGTTCAATAGAGTAAAATCTCATCATTATTATCAAACTACATATGTTTTTGTCTGTGGGCAGAGACAGATTTTTGGTATCATGAATGGTGGGAGCCGAATGAGGTTTTGATCGTAGGAAGATTTTGCCAATAGATGATAATTGTGTAATAATCTTTTCCCACATGCCTTCTTCAGTGCAAATGGAATACACATAAGTGCTTGCATTCAGAAAAAACTTATTTCCTGGCAACAGCTTCTTTTCAGTTTAATAGAAGCAAATAAAATATTTATGTGCGCAGAGTCAAATGGAAGCTGCTTTTTTTACAGATCACGTCATTGAAAATTCAGCCTGTGCAGAGACTGCAGGATCTGGGCCACTGACACCAGCCCACTCCCTTTCTGATTGCCCATGTCAGGATTCAGAGTCACAGGCTGTCACTTGATTTTATGTCCCAGAAATACTCCATGTGACAGGAGGCTGCTAAGGAATGAAATATTTGAGGTTTCATTTGCTGACCTCACTGGAGCCTTCCAGCATATAAACCATATGGAAAACCAAGAAGCAAGATAAATGGCAAGGCAAGAGAAAAGATGAATTTACAACTACTATCAGCAGTTAAACTCTACTGAAGACAAGTCAAGGTAACACAGGGATTTTTCACTCTGAATTGTAGCTTAGATTTTATCCTCTTGAGCACTGCATTACGCTTGGATTTTTTTCATTTTCACTACTGAATTTGTCATTCCTTTACAAGTTATTATGTATTGACTTTTATTGAATCAGACCTAAGAGGGGAATGATTCAATATACTCTTGCACATCACTTTTTCATATCTGTCTCTAGCAGAACTAGTCAGAAAAATTCCATCAAGCCATATTTCCCTGCTATTGAAATGCTTCACAAATCAAGATGATATTGCAGAGAATTTGTTTTGAAAAACAGCTAGGGGGGAAGTTGTCATTATGGCATCATACAGACATTTCCACGGTTAAGTATCAGAAAGCTGTTACTGGGTGATATTGAATACTAAAACACTCAAATAAAAAAAGTTGAAATCAAAGCTAAATATTTTGAGGTTTTATTTTAAACAACATAACAACTAATGGATGATTCTGAAAGCTGAAAAGTGAAAAGACCTATTTTTCAAGCCTGATGGAGGATGCTAAGCTAGCAGCACAAGTATGACTTAGGGTCTTGACAGTCAGTCAACTTTTCTAAATCCTTTGTCATCTAGGTTTCCATAAGTGTAGTTGCTTTTACTTAATTTTGTTCTAGAAATGTCAACAACCACCTTCAAAGCAGTTTTCACATTGATTATTACTGTTATTTGTAGTAGATCATGGCCTAACAGCAGCAATAAAATCAGGATGCGGCTATAATACCTAGACTAGTAAAGCTGCATCCAGATGTGCAGTTCTGGATAGAAGTGGAGTGTGATCAGGGATGATTACTCTGGACCACATCCAGCTACTCACTGAAACTCCATCCCAGAGGAAACTGCCTCTTCAGATCTGCTGACCTAATTTCGTATATTTATCAAAATAATTAGGTCATGCTTGCTACATTTTAATATGATTTGTAGTTGGCAGTGGTATTTTAGAATTCCAAATTATCAAAAACAAATTTAATGATTGTCTTACATCTCATTACAGTTTACTTTCTATGGAAAATCTTACTCTAAATTCATTAATATTCACGTGTTTCCCTTGATATATAGATAATGTTATGAATTGTATCAAACCCATTTACATTTTCCCCATTTACAGCTGGCAAGCAATCAGCAAAGATCCTTGTCATAATGCACAATATCATAATAAATTTCAGAAACTTTGGAAGAAAATAAAATCCAATTTATATTTTATTCTTTTTGCCTGAAAAGATGCAGAACTAAGTACAGCATCACAAACCGAGTACTTAAGATTTCACTCTTACCTTTCCACTCTGAAAGCCAAATATTCCAAATATATTGATATATTTAAGGAAAAATACTGCATTCTAGATGGTATTTTAGTGTAAATAAATTCAAAAATGTGTTTGATAAGCTACCATTTAAGATAAATCTTCATCTTGACATAGGAAATATATTTCTGTTGGATACATTATTAATTATGTCACCTTCAGGCATCCATACTCCTGTGTACTCAGCTGGAGTCTTCATGCTATTTCTGGGAATACTGATAGTACCTCTAATTTATTTTTTTATTTTTTTTTAGTGAAAAATTCTTCAGCAAGAAAGACTCCACTAAGGCCAGAGAGGGAATATTTACACAGATGTAAAATTTATTCTGCAGGGAACATGTATCCAGAAGGACACCACTGGGAGCAATTCTGTAGTGTGAGAACAAAAGGGACTAACCGGGCATGGGGTGGGAACTTTAAATATGATCACTTCCCATTTGATGTTCAGTTGTTGTTTAAATCTGAATCCAACAGAGGCCCTGTAGCATATAAACAACAACTATTTTGACCAATATAACACAATTTTCAGTCCTGAGCTCCAGCTGTCAGGCAAAGGGAGGATCCTTGCTTTTCCCCTTCAGCATTTATCAGCACAATTCATGAACACACCAGACAAGATAATTGGCAGTAAATGCTCAAGAGACACCCTAGATCAGACAAGCAGGGCTGAACAGTAGGGGCTGACAGGCATTTGCCAATAATTTCCAACTTCGTTTGGCCCAGCTGAGTCATGTATTACTAGCCTCTGTTCCAGGAGAGAAAAAAAAGACTGCCTGCCACGTGGCGCGGAAAAGGCATTTAATCATTGCTGGCCTCACAGCAGCCGCTTGATCTAAATGTGATGCTTACAGGGAATGAAAGTAATATTCTGCTAGTTAAGCATGCTCCAACAAAACACGTGACTGAGGCAATGTCCCATGGCCTTCAAGATCTCATACACAGTGAAACAATCACTCTTCCCAAATGAAGAAGAATGCCTCGAAGTGTATGTTTCTGGAGCTAGACATTGTTTTATAGGGCCTGTCAAAACTTTACTGGGGAGAAGAGTTACAGCACTGCAGACCAGGTCACTTATCTCCCAAAGGGCTGAAAGAAGAGTTTCCAGAGGACTCTCCTGTCACCTACCCACCAGAACACGAACAGCAAGAACAAAATCTATACATCTGCAGCCAAATCAATCAGCCCTTGAGCACCTGCTACTGAAATGTTTTGTTTGTTTTGATCTATGCCAAACAGTTTAATACACAGCTTTTATTGTCTCTGCCAGATAAAACAGGGTCCTTATGTAAAGTTTACCATTTCTCCTGGGAGGAGTGAAGCCTTTCTAAGAGAAAAGGTTGTTAATTCAGGAACTTAGTAATCATTCTTCCAAAGACTGTTTACATCTCAGACAAGACTACCACCAAATAAACATGCATGTCTTGTATTTTATCGAGCCATCCATAACAGACGGCCCCAACACAAGGGCATCATTAGAGGCCTCCAGCCTTTTGAAGACACTGAGGTGCTCTTGCACCACAGTCATGCTTGTGGGTCTGAAGTATATGTGTGTGAGAATGCTTCTCCCCTTTCCTTCTCAAGAAGGATTTCAAAATAAGATTAACTCCATAGCAGGGCAGTTTTGGTAATGCATCACTAGTCATAAGGGCTAAATCTGCAGTCCTTCACAGATTATAAATTTCAAGCAGAGCCTACAGGTGGTCTCCATACAGATCTCATCGACTTCATGTTCTTATAGTTGCTTCCCTGCCATGGTCTGCATTCCCAGTTACTCTGCTGATCCTTATTTTCAGCCTTTCCAAGTCTGCATGTACATCCCCATCCCTTCTAAATAAGAATTTGAGATACTGTCATTTTCATAGAATTTAGATTCAGTTTCTTTCTCCAGCTACTGACTTTTTTCTTTTCTTCTTTGTCATTTGAGAAACAAAAAGAGACTCAATTTTGAATGCTCACACTCACCTTCCCTGACTTTGGTACCTCCAAGAACTATCGCAGATATACCAACAGATGAGGACAGTAGCCAGATACAGATGTTGATTATCTTTGCCTTGAGAGGCGTACGGAAGTCCAGAGCCTTCACAGGGTGACACACAGCAATGTATCTATCAACGCTCATCATGGTCAGTGTGAATATGCTGGTAAACATGTTATAATAGTCAATGGAAATAACTATTTTACACAGCACATCACCAAAGGGCCAAGAGTTCATCAGGTACTCAGTGCTTTGGAAAGGCATGGTTGTGGTAACTAGCGCATCTGCCATAGCCAGATTGAAAATGTAGATGTTTGTTGCTGTCTTCATCTTTGTGTACCTGAAGAACAAAAAAAGTAAGGCATTAGCATTTCAAAATATGATTATGCACATTCAGATATGAAACAGTTTATCAGTCAGGCTTTGCCATAGTTGGGTTTTTTTCTGTCATTTCTGATTTATGACAGAAGTGCACACAAATGCAAGACCCTTGAGATAAAAGTAAACACATTTGACTCAGTCTCTCAGCACTTGCACTAGCAGTTAGAACTATTCACCGCAGGCAAAAACAGGTATATGAATACATTTAACCTAATGAAACATGCCTGTTTCAATTCTATCTTCTCAAATACTTCT
>NW_010973294.1:5189072-5209466 GCF_000737465.1 Haliaeetus leucocephalus | reverse complement strand
ACTTCTACAAGATAATATCACTGTTACATTTGCAACTGATCAAAATGGTTTATGTTTCCTTTTCTTATAGCTAACTGTCAGTGATTGCGAGATTTTGGGGGTTGTTTTGTGGAAGGAACAGTTATCCCATTCTCAGGTAAGAATCCATGATAACTGTTACGTCTGCCAGGCCAGATTGCCTCTTATATGATAGTTGCTTTTTCCTTGAATTCACTACAATGACACCAGCTTACACAAGTTTTAGTCATTTCCCTTCTTTGCTCCCTCATTTCCAATTTCTCCTCCTTTCTTATCATCAGTTTTTCCCAGCCCTCTATTTTGTGACTGCTAATGTAAAAGATGGCTATTGTTTAAGCAGGATACCACAGTGGGAAGAAATGATCATAGCATTATTTTTTCTGCATCCTTTAATTTCATCAAAATGAAGCACTTGTTTTTCTCCAGCTGGTAAGAACCTCAGCCTACACAGAATAGGATCTGGTTTTTTGAGACGGCACCCTGTTTTGTTCTGTCCCGATGACTATCCGAGGGAGCAGCCTGTGCCCCGGGGTGTGGAGGACTGCTTCCAGCCCTGCTGTGGACACAAAGGAGGAAGGAGAGCCTGTCAACACAGGGATATACCTAACTGTCCTTTCTGAAATGCTTCCCCCCAACTAGTTACTTTTTGTCATTGGTGTTAATATATTATCAGATTCAGTAACAGATTTTCTTTCTCAAAACTGTTTCAGCCCTGTATTTTGAACGTGTGCCCAAACTAAAGTGTGCACATATAACACACATAGAAACACATCTAGCTAGATTTTGCTATATGTCATTAATAATTTACAGTGGAAATACAAGATTCAATCAGTTCAGCTAATGAACGTGTAGGGCAACGTGTCTTTTTGCCTTTAAAGCTTTGATGTGTAAAATAAAAAATAACACTAAAAAAATTTAAGCAGTGTTGACAAAATGTGCCCAATATGTAAATTAGCTATTAATTAAAATATGGGCAAAAATGTCATTTCATGACCAACAGGAAATGTTAAAAATAGCATCGTTTTTTCTAAAACACTCTAATTATGACTTACTGAGAAAATGAAACCAAACGCCGGTTCAAAGCATAGAAAAGAGAACTGCAAGGGAAAATAAAGTAAACCATTCTCACTCACATACCATACCCAGGCTCGCATCTTGAACAAAGCCATAGCCAGTGGAGCATTAGAAATCTCTGAGAAAAGACAGCCAAAAGGAAGCAGCAACAAAAGCTCTACACTGCTGGTGTGACCCCCATAGTCCAGACTCCCTCTGCCCTGGTTTGGGCTTCTCCAAGATGAAAGGCAGAGCAAGGAGACACCTGCCAGTCAGAACTGGGCTTCTGCCCCCCCAGATCAATCTCCTTAACAGGCCCTCCCAGCAGGTCACATTATAGCCCGTAAGGCACTGTTCAAACACAAATATGAGAGTATATAGCTAGAAGAAATACATATAAGACACATTAACAGATTAGGAACTTTCCTTCCGGTAAAAAACAAGCAGCTCCGAGTGCATCTCAGCTGTAAGACTGAACAAAAACTCACTAAACACTCAGATTGCAAATCTGAGCTAAAATGGGCTGATTTCCATTAAATGTCTGAAAAAGAGTAGTCAAAAGGTGATTTTACTTCTACAGACATCACCGATGATATTTGGAATTGTTATCTTGTTCACACCGCAAAAAAAAAAGACTAAGAAAAGCTGGAAAGGATGCATTAAAAACGCCACAAAAACGAGTGAAAGGACTGGAGAAAATTCTTACTGTGAGTAACTTAAAGAGCTCAACACATTTAGTTTATCAAAAAGAACACCGAGAGGTGACTTGATTACAGTGTCTGAAGACCTCCACAGGGAGAAAATAGCAGGTGCTGAAGAGCTCTTTCAGACTAGAAAGAAAAGCATAACAAGGACAAATACTTAAAAGTCAAAGCCAGACAAACTCAGCTTAGAAACAATGACAGATCTTTCCTAACAGCTAAGGTGATTATTATTGGGAACAAATTACGCAAGAAAGGAGAAATTTTTCCATTTTTTGATGTCTCCAAATCAATGTCAGCTGCTTTGCAAAGGGGGTGCTTTACTCAAATACAAGTTACTAGACTCAGTACAAGAAGAGTTAAATGAAATGCAATGGCCTGTGATAAGCAGAGGTGAAGTAACTAATAGTTCTTCTGAATCATTACTTCTGTAGATCTTTAAAAACTTTCCCAAGGGTTTGGACAGGGAAAGTTTGTTTCACATATAAAAGAATTAGTTTGATTTTTTTCCTTAAAGAAAATCAGAAAAGTAATGAAAAATAACTGAGAGGATTTTATTAGCCTTGAAAATTCAAACATCTGAAAGTTTTTATATCATCTGGCATTTCCTGTTCCTTGCAACTTTAATTCAATAGTTTTCTGTGTGTGAGACTGTGACCATATACACCATATTTTTCCAGTACACCTCTCCCTTCTCCCGCAGCCTTCCAGTGGCAGAATAGGAAAGACCCTCTGTAAAATAGAACTAGTTTTTTAGGTCACTTCAAAATTCAAATTTTTGAAGCTGCAACATAAAGCATGTTCTCTATGTATGTACTGCTTATGTTATACATGTAAAGTGAGCAATTTTGATTTTTTGGACTATGCAACACATGCACATATAAGAAAATTGCTTTTTCTCACTACTATTGGTCCAACAGGAAGGATGTCTTGTCATTCACAGGTAGTAAGAAATACAGAGTCATCCCAGCATCAGCATTTAGACAACTTTCAATGTAACCAAATCAAAGCTGAATATCGGGAGTGACAATATAATGGGGAAAAGAAAAATCCCCAGTGTGCCATTCGTCCCATAAAGCTCTGTGAAAGATTTGGCTCATTTCAGGCGCACATGCACACATAACAATCCCAGCTTTGATAACCTTACCTGGTGTGCCTCTAGTGCTTCCCTACAGCTCACCAGCCTGGCAGTCCCATGACTAGTTGGCCTCGCCCAAATCTACCCCAGACCACAGATGCCTCCTTGAAAGATTCACTCTGAGCTAGAATAGGCACCTGACCCCTTCTCTGCCAGACTTTGAACAAGAAGGCGGGAGACCAATAAATATTGCTCCAGTAAATACTTTATTACATTTAGGCAGCCAATTCTCCCAGGCACTGCAGAGGGATCCTGCGTACCTAACTCAGGGATGAAGGGTGCACTGGTTCACCTCAGCAATGCTAAGTCCAAGCATGTTTTACTGACGCAACCTTAAAACTCATTGATCTCACACTAGTAATGTAAAGAGCTTGCTTGATTACTTTCACCTAAAAGCACCGGCCTCTGTGTAAATGAGATGTTGGCCTTGAAAGTTGTTAGGCAATATAGATTAAATCATACATTCATTTAGAAGTTCATAAAATTCAGAAATGACTTTGAGAATCCTGACTCAATCATCCAAACTCCTTTCAATGTTTTTAATTAAACACCTAAAAATTATTAAATGCCTACATGCTTCTGAAGATATGTGCTTGCAGGCTTAATCAAAAGGCTAGTTAAAGTAATGGAGTGACTGCTGTTGCTGTCAGACACTTTGAAGTGGACCCTGATAGAGTCTTAACTCGAACACGAGATGAGGGATTTAACTGCTTTTCTACAACTCATTCTACTGTGCCAAAATACAGGAGGCAATATTTCACATGGTTTCAGGTTTTCCCACCATACCCTCCATTCACCCAAACCTGCACTTGAACAAGGTCAAAACAGTGATCGAGTAAGGGAATCTTGTCTTCCTCTGCAAAATTAAAACTATTGATCAAATACCTGAATTTCATTTAAGGAAAAAATACTGCTATCTGCTTTAATTAGTCTAGCAGAACAGATAAGGGAAACCTGGACAAAACTACAGCACAGATTGCGTAGTGGTAATTAATGACAAACATTTTCTTAGAGTCTTTGAGATATAACTTTCAAAGACCATTAAAATATTTGTAAACCATTGTTGTATAAGCTGCTCATGGGAAACCCCGTGTCTAGAAAGTGGTTTGTTAAATACTGGGATTTCATAAGAAGGTGAGAACTTTTCTAATCCTACATGAGAATGAAAGGTGCCTCTCTTAAATCACGTGCTAGAATCTAATTTCAAGAGGCAGAAAAACCTCTGATGACTTAAGCTGTTTGGTGGATCTCAAGACTGCTTCTCAAGCTATAAGCAGGTCTCAAGCCTCTGTAGAATTCAAATAAATGGAAGATATATGGAAACTCTGCAGAAAAATAGTCAAAATGAACAATAAAGGTTTGGTTTGGATGTATTTTTTTGATGGATATATGATGAGAGTTTTTAAGGAGCAAGTTTTAAATGATGTCTACTTATGTGTCAAAAGTAAAATTCTCAAAATTATCACAGTTTAGGCTAAGTCCACTCCAAAAGTGGAAAGTTCTTTGAGACTGACCCTTAGAAAATTTCCCCCATTTCTCAGTTGACTCATCATTACTGTACTTTTCCTTCTGGAGTAGAATTTAATTTGCACATTTTTTTAAGACAGTAAGTAGGAAGAAGTCACACCTCCAGCCTAAGCTTATCAATGAAATTGTGGTAACAGAAGAAGGAAGCATGCTATTAAGGAGTTAGTATGCTTTCAGAAAAAAATCAAAATGCATTACTAAATCTGCTAGTAGAGCCCCTTAAAGTTATTATCTCAAGCAGAGAAGAGGAGTGTGATTCTAAAGTACACCGTAACATTAGTAAAGTTAATAAAAGCTGAGAAGGAGGCTCTGGTCAATTTTTTTTTCATGTAACTGTAATAGGCTGAAATGTTCCCTGCAGTATGAAATGAGGGATGGGGAGGGGAGCAAGACTAACATATATACTACAACATTTTGTAGTAGCAGAGTGAAAGTACAAAAGCATGAAATACAATGAGGTATAACAAACATAGTTTTGGCAGATATCTGAGTCAGTGAATGACAATGAAAGCTAAAGCACATCTAAAAGCAAACTGCAAAAACACCTATCAGCAGGATGCAGGCTCTGTTCCACTAGGTTCCTCTGAATGAAGTACATGGAGATCAAGCAGCTGAAAAGCTTAGTCAGGAAAGCTCTAAATCTTAAGGCAATAATATTCAGGGCACACTCAATATCATAGTGCATCAGAACAGGGTGTGGAAATAAAAATATATAAAAAAACAACACAGGAGGATCTATTCCAAACACATACCACGTCAAAAAGATGGCTCAGCTATCTTTTGGATCTTCAATATAAAAGGCTTACGCCAATATGAAACTAAGATTAAGGTCATTTAAAGAACGTAAAAATCAATGTACTGCAGTTTCCATGTTCATATTGGGTTATATGTTATTATCACGTATTGAATGACAGCCAGAATTTAGCAGTAGACAGGACCTTAAACAAAGGCAAACATTGTTACTGCACACATTTAAAGGTTGCCTGTCTTTAACATCAAAATTGTTAGGAGCCTGCAAAAAATTGTACATTGCCTACAAAATAGTATCCTGAAGTGGAATTCTCTTTATTAATAAGCACCTGTAGGTACCTGTTTTTAAGCAGCTTAAAGGAGAAAAGCATGATCTTGTCTTTTATTCTCCCCTCAGGGAGCATAATCTACCTGAATGTCAGAAGGTATCATTAAAAAAATCCTTACAATTTACCACTACCATTACTTCTCTGAACTAGCCATAAACTGACCCTGAACAAGACCTTGCAGATTTAGATTAGATGTGGAAGTTTTCCTTCCTGAACTAAAGAGCCAGCTTCTGAATTAGAGAAGTTCAAGTCTACATATATCCTGGTCAAAATAAAGAAAAATTCACCCTACTTAACAAAAATGAAGTATTTTTTCTCCTTCTATAATAAGGACTTTTAATATTTTTGTGTGAGCTTAAGAGCCTCTCTTTGAAGAAATATGCTTAATGTTAGAAACAGCAATATTGCAAAATTTTTGCTTCCATGATTTTGGTAGGACAGCTCAGAGAAATGTCAAGGTGCTGTGATTTATTGTGGCTTAAAGTGAAATAGTGAGGATGCAGAATTTTACAAAATCGGTACTGTATCCAAATACCAGTATGTCTAATATTATTATTAGAGAGCCTAGACAATTAGCTTAGACTGTGTACCTGATTTTTTGACCTCTCTTGGTAAGTAAGATGAATCTAGACCTTGTCAAGCAGCTGACTCTGTCTCTTGAGAGACTTTAAGTTGCTGCAGGTGTTTTCCAGTGACCAGTCATGCTACAGGGAGTTCCCAGGGTGTTACACAGCCCATTTTAATCCTTCTCACTTGCCACAGGTACATTGCCCTGGGAGTGCTGAGTATCTGTCTCTGGTAACATCCACCTTTCCCATTGTTCTTATCTCTTGGAAGGATTTTGTTTTCATGAAGGACATGAGCTCCCATAGCAGAGCAAAGTGTTTCCTATGTGTTTGTGGGAGAGAGAAGTGATTAGGACAGAGATTGCCTGGCAAAGAGAACAAATTTCATTGCTCAAGAGGACAAGGATAGCTGCTCCAGCAAAAGGTTTTTCAGGGTCTTACTTTCCTTCTTATTCTTTGGAGAGGCTCTTATCTCCATAGGTAGGTATGTATGCAGAAGTTGGTTGGAAGCAGCCAAATGTTATTGAATGTTTGCTTCCTCTAGATGTTTCTGCAGGAGAGAAATAAGGAAAGAATTCAGGAATCTCCCATCTCACGCAGGGGTCTTGGGGTGTGAGTATCACCCTTGTTCTCAAAACAAGGCACCTGGTCTCCACTTTGCCACAGGGATGAATAATAACTGCCGCTGCTGGGACTGTTTTATAGGACAACTACACACTTGGATGTGTGGGGACCTGAATCTCTGGTCAGCACTCCTGTAATAAAGTTGAATGGGAGACAGGGGACCTCACTCTATAACAAGTATAGGATTATGAAGTAAGGCAACAAACACATATATCAGTAGTGAGCCAGCTCAGGGAAAAGTCATCAGTCCCTCTTAGGAGGCAGCTGAGAGGCTTTCTTTGGACTCTACCCATTCATCTGTTTTCCTCACCTGCCTCAGAGAAGCCCACAGCACAGGACAACTAAACACACACATTCCCAAAGGAGATGATTCAAGTGAAATGCGGGAAACTTTAAGACACAGTACACTGAACAGCACAGCTAGTAGCTTCCATGGTGAAAATATTCTTCTTCTCCTGCACACTTTAACAAACCAGTCATTGTAAAAGACATGTCTAACAGTAAGTCCTGATACTGTCCATCAGCCAGCATCATGGTAAAAAAACTTTTCTGAGTGTGAACACTAAATGAACATTGAATAGCTTGTCCATACTAAACCTACCATGCAGGTTCTCACCTGTCACTACTCAAGGAGGCCTCTCCCAGCCACCCACAGTAGCCACAGTGGCTAGGCTACCTACAATGCAGTGGGAAATGGATTTAGCTATATGTGCAGTCAGCAAATATAAAATCCTTTGTCTTCCAGGTGCAGTGTAGCTAAGTTTGGGAACCCTAGATATTGACTCATAATGCACTGATGAATGGTACTGAATTTTGGAGCAGAGGAACAGTCAGGCAGAGCACTGTGTGTTGCATAGGTGGATTGGTAGGAGGAATGGAGGAAACAGAAAGGTTCTTTACACTTTCTTGCCATGTATTAGTGGAAACTTGTGCACTGAAGAAAATTGTGTTAGGCTCTCATACTCAGGCAGAGAAGATAGAGGTTTCATTGTAAATAATGTCCAAAACTGAAAACAGCAAACTGCCTAGAATTAATTTTCACCTCCCTAGGGATTAGAAGGTGAATCTAATGAGAGCTGAGCCCTCTGGCTTCAGGAGAAATAAATATTTCAGAAATGATACACAGGCTAGCATGCAAACTTCCCAATAGGAGTATGGAAATGCTGCACACCTTTACATATTCTTTATTTATATCCTTTTTACATTTTGCAGAATATCAGTATGGTCAGACACTCTTCTTTCCATGTACTCATTCCATCTGCACACACCCTTTCCCCACAGCTAATTCAGTTTGTGCATTCATGACTGCCTATAGACAGAATGACATTCACACTGCCATTTCCTTATGCCTCAGACTCCACAAAAGAGAATAACAATAAACAAAGTACAAAGTCTTCCTTGAGGAGAAGAGCACAGAGCGCACACTTGGCAAGAATTACCTGATTTTTACAGATGGGAGGACCAAAACAGAGACATGAAGTAAACTTCCTAGAAGTAGAGTTTATCAAAGTTTTTCTGGATGTTTTTTCCTTTAGAAAGCAATATGTAACTGAAATCAAAGCTCTCCTTGGGAACTCAACTGTTTCAGAGAATTTAACTTAAGGGACAAACTAATCACCATTTGAATAGACAGTGAGAGTAGGTAAGCCAGAAAGATTATCCTCCCTTGCTCTTAGTGCATCTTGGGCCATCCAAATCACCAAGTTAAGAATTTCCTGCCACAACACCCTTTCAGCAAATTCAAAATCCTCTCTCAGATAAAATGAAATGAAGGGTCCCCACCCTTCCCTCACTCTGTCCTCTTCACCAGAAGGGCTTAGCCAGCCTGCCCTCCCCAACACCATCTCCCCGCTGTGCTCCCTCCCCGTGCTTTGTCCAGGAGCATGAGCTTCCCCACCACCCTCCTGGCTGAGGACAGGGAAGCTATCTCAAGCTTTCTGCCTTGCCAGCAGCCAAACTGGAAAGTTCTTGTAAGTTTTCACTTTCTGCCAGTTCAAAAGGGCTCCCTGTAATTTGTCTTGCTTCCAGATACTGATTCCAGTTATGCCTTTCTCTGAAGTAAATGACTACCTGGCTGCTAGCCCAGCAGAAGTGTCTGGACAGACACCAAATTACTTTTCAGAAGCCAAACAGATTACTCACTATAAGCTATAGCTTCTCTCTAATACTGTCTCTAGTAAATATTCCTTCCAAGCCTTTCCTCTGCTCTCTTGGCTTTCTCAGTATCAGCTCTTCTTATCACAGCATCGTACTGGAAACTCATGTTGAGTTTCTTGTTAGCTTATAAACCCGAGGTATCACCTAGTCATTGTCTAGCAGGGTATTAAAAGTATTAGAAACATTCAAATTTTGTTTAAATGTGCTGTGCTTGTCAAACTAGCCATACCGTTTTATAGACCTGTCCTCTTCCGTGTTTCCTGTTACCCTGGTCTTTGTGACATCTGTAAAAGCTGTTGGTAATGATCAAAAATGTCCAAAAATGACCAAAATTACCTCCATCAGTGAGGTAAGGCCAGATGCTCTTTGAGGTCCTGTGATGAATTCCTATCAATCCATTTGATACCTCTGTACTGACAATAGTAAGGTATCAAACGTCTGATCAGGTAAAAAAAGGTAAAAAGCCATAAACTTCACGAAGTATAGTACAGCTCGGCCTTCACTTTTAGCAGCCAAACCCTTGATTTCATAAAAAAGAGTGAAATCATACCAACTGCAAATAGTAGGGAACAGGTAATTCAGTTAGGTTGACTCTTCTAGAGCTTCATTTTTCATTTCAGAACAATATTCTTTCCAAATATAATTTAATACAATTAGAACAATAATTTAAAGCAAATTAACAAGTAATCTTCTGATGTTATCAAAATCTGTTATTGATTTAAACCAATACATTGAATCAATTTCATTTTTGTATACTTTTTTTAATATATTTTCATTCTTGTTTGGAATGAATGATGGAGGAGATTTAAAAACAATCTGGAAAGGACTCCATTTTATAGGGCATTTCTTAACAAACTCTTCCTGTTACATAAGATGTCAGTCGGTTTGATGACTATAAGAACAAAACCATATTACTAGTTATATTTTTTCTTCAACATTACACTAAGCAGAGGAATACAAGCTTTCTCTTTTCCCTTAGGAATCAATCTACATATCTGTGACACAGCCTCTTGTTAAAACTGTTTTTGAATGAAGAAAATTACTCAGTTCATTGGAAGCTTTAAAGACAATTTTAAAAGAAATACAGGATTGGCTATTTAGGATCCTGATGATAGCAGCTGCTTTCAGTAAATGACTTCAGGAACAGTGAAAGTAAGGCACATACATAGAAAAAGTGAATCTGGAGTGGGTAAGAGACAGAACCTCCCAGAGTTTTTACTAGAGTATGTTTATGGTTTTGATAAGGGGAAATCCATAGTTAAAATTGTAATTTTAGTCAGGAGACTTTTCTTCCCCTCTAGCTGTCACAAGAAAGCATCATTTTCTTTAAAGCCAGCATTAAATTTTAGAGAAATAAAGTCAGGAGGGAGAAGGAAGAGAGGAAAAAGACCTTTTGCTTCCAAGGACAAGTAATTTTATTTGTCAAATTCAGCCAACTATTTCACCTCCAGAAATATTTTCTAAGACCTCAGAGGTAAAACTAATCTCCGAAGAAAAGGTTTGGGGTTGAGATAGATTCTGATCATGCCAAGACACACATAGCTGTATAACTTTACTCAGGTGAGGTCAGATAACTTCACCTGGTTTCTACAAAACCATTTCACGCCTCCTCTCCTCCTCTGTCGGGGGTGGACTGCACTTCCCACGTAATATCTGTATTTCCCACCAGTGCAAGAGGCAACATGATGCCCTCTTTCTCTCTTACTCCCTCCCCAGGAAAAGCAGCAGCCACAGGAGAGTGTTACGTCCCGTGTGCCATGGCTCGGTGTGAGCGGGGCACCATCAGCCCACCCGCCCAGCTGCTGGCCTGACCAGGACAAAGTGTTGAGCCTGGTAGTAAAACCAAGAGAAGAATCCAGGTCTCCTGAGACATGGTTTAACAGGCCATGCTGCCACCACCGTACTAAAGTACCATTCCCACTCAGCCTTCAACACAAAATCTATTTACAGGAGCTGTATCAAACTTAGCTACTTTTCTTTCAGGAGCTTGTACACGTGATCAAAGTGCCATTCTCCTGTTATTTTTCCCTCTGAGGGAATTCTGAGGGGGTTTTGCCTCTCAGCAGAAACACACCCCACCGCACCTGAAGGAGATTTTGGACACCCAGCACTTTGCACGCAGGCTGCTGAGTTGCTGGTCTCCATGAGCTTCTTCAGCAGCCCATGTACAGAAGTAGCAAAACTGCCCCCGTTGGCATATTAAAGCAAGGAATAGGCTGAAGCCTGCCTACGTTACAGCTTATGGTTGAATTTGAGCCTGTTTCTGAGTCATCTCAAGACTATTTGGAGTCTCCTGAATCTACCACAGCATTGACATTTCAGCAGTTTCACTGGAAGTCTCAGAACAAAAGAGGTCTTGTGTGTGTCACCCAAAAGATGACCCAGTGTCAGCCCTGAAGTGGTCAGGCAGTTGGATTAGATGGTCATTGTAGGTGCCTTCCAACTGAACTATTCTAACAATATCAGGTGTTGTTTAAAAGAGCAAAGGGAGGAGGAGCCAGGCCTGCATTGCCCACTAGTCTAGAGGGGGTTAGAAGGACGAGAACAGATCTGGGATTCAGAGAGATAAGAAACAGCAATGAGGGGCCTCACACAAACCCTGTGTTCAGCTGGAGGGTAAAGAAGAACCACAGTCTGTCCCCATCTTGCTTTAGAGTTGTGGCAGCTGGACAAGAGGCAACACGGGATGGCTGGAGGACACGATCCCCCTCTCCCTTGCCACCTTCTTTCCCAAACTTCACACAGACCTTGGCTTTCCACACACTGCAGGCTACAGTTTTCAATGGGTCATGAAAAACCCATCTTGAGATGCAGTCATGCAGAGAATGGATGTGAGGGAAAGAGAGAGGGAGATGAGAGGTTGGACAAAAATGAAAAAAATACACCTCTTGCATGAACATTTGGAATGTTTCAAAATCATAAGAAATGTTTGAAACTGTAGGTGTGTGTATACATGCACTTTAGCTAATGATTCTAGCAGTGTTTAAAGCATTTGCCACAGAGAAAACATAGGTGAGGGGGATACTGAAAAAAGGAAGAAAAAAAAATAGGTGTTTTCTCATACTTATTTTTTTGATCATGTAATCAAGAGATGGACCAAGAGGAAACTGAAGCAAAAGGCTAATGTAGGAACTGGTAGGAGAGCGTTCCATAGCTAGCTAGACCCTCACAAAAATAATCTTAGGAGGGCAACAGAAGGAGAGAAAAAAGGAAATACATATGCACCAGTATAATCCATATATGCTAACTTTTAGGGCTCTGGCTAAGTTTGAATTTATTTCCAATGCCCAGGACAGTTAATCAACTATCGCTGTGAGTGACCAATGGCTTAGAAAATCTCTGCCTTTGCAGCTGTGTGTGTGTCAAGTATGGAGTCTCTCTTCTTGCAAGATAAATACAAAAAGAAATGAAATCTCTCTGAATAGGCATGGAGGGCTATAAAAATTACAGCATCACAAAGCTGGAGCAAACCAGTTTCTCCACATTGATCACAGGCATCTTTATTTCTTGCACTGACTATTAAAGGGGATTTATTTCCATTTTTCAAGAGTATTGTCCTGGTTATAATTCATCTTTTGTAAAGTACCTCATCAACAACTTCACCGCCTCTAGTTAACTTCCCCCAGTATGAAGTCTGCCAGTTATTTCACCATTCTGCAATTGCTTGACCCTTACCATACACACTTTACTAACAAGATCCCTTCCAAAACCTCCCTTTTTCTTTCTATGTAGAAGCTGATTTAATCTGAGCAATGAATACTCCACAATTATATTTTTTCAGAATTTTTTGCAGGATTCAAATGGACTGTGAAGCAGAAGTCCAAAAAGTTGCATGATTTCAGTCCCCTTGGTTGCTCATTGTGGCCCTGCTGATTTGTACTGTCCAGATATTTTTATAACTTGCAAAAGGAAAGGAGAAAAAGAGAGAGAAATCATAGTGCGAGCTAAAATGCACACCAATACACAAGTGTAAGTACAAGTGTAAGTACAAGGTGCATTTCACCAACAGTGAAAAACTAACACAGATACACAGCTTTCTCCTGTTTCCTGAAAAACATCAGGACAAGTGGACCTCTCAGCATCTGCTTTGCTTTTTCCAAGCCAACACCAACAACTGGAGTTAAACACCACTAGACAGAGAAACAACATCCCTTGCTGTACATTAAGCATTTCCACATATTTTTATCATTTCTTTTTTTTTTCCACCTTCTTAAATGAGCCACTAGGTGACAAGGCAGCAATGTATCAGTGTCCACACGACTAGACGCATAAGCCATCCCTCCGGGACTCCTCATGGGGGAAAAAAGCTGTCTTGCAGAAGTTTCTTTCTTCCACTTGAGCTTTCCCCAGGATGCGAGCAGCCTCTCATCCCTAGAGGGCACCCGCTGAACGCAGCTCCGGGGCACAAAGCGCCTTTCCCGCAGGCTGCAGGATTTCTCACTTTTAACCAGCTTCTGCCTTTTGTCTAACTGCACATCCAGGCAAACCACTGTGACTGAGAAGGTTTGGGTCATTCCAGCTGCTTTTTCCAGCTCCTCATATATGCAGACCCAGAGAGCTTCCATAAGCTACCCCCTCCCCGCCCCTGCCAAATTTAGGGATGGCTGTTTGCACCTCTTCCAACAGGCAGTCCAAAGCCCCTTACCTTATGATGACAAACATGACCAGAGAGTTTCCCACCAAGCCAACGACGAAGACCACCGAGTAGACAGCAGTGATGATGATGGGGATGGCGGGGGAGATGCTGGTGTGGTTGTGCTGGGCGTCCCCGAAGGCCCCGGTGGCATTGCCGTCGTAGTCCGCCCAGCCCAGGAGCCAGCTGCTGCTGGTGCTGGGGGGACGACAGGGCCCCGGGGAGCAGGTAGAGTCCAGCTTCTCCCGGAAAATCTGTACGGGGGCATCCATAGGGGCACAGCCCCCACGGGCAGGAGGGAGACGGAGAGGAGAATGCAGACAGCAGGAGGCGAGTACGCTGGAAAGAGGCAAGAGAGGGAAAGAAACAGAAGTGTTATCACAGCCACCAGACATTAAGACCTCTGAAATTTGTACGTGTTAAGGGGAGCTCTGCTGCGATGGGAACTGTAATTTGCTAAGCAGAGATTTAAGCAAACCACATTCATATTAAATAATCACAGGTTTTACATCTCGCTATGTGATGGGTAAGTGCTGCTCCTCCAGGTGCACAAGGAAAGTTTTCCTCCACTTTCAGAGATTGCACAGAGAAACAAATCAGATGGGAAACAGCTCAGATCCACCCCCACACTTTAACCCTGTCTCTCCCATCCTCCATATTTTAAGGCAAACTGTATCCTAATGACAGGGGCTCCTTACTGCCTAAGCTCTGCTATAAAAGGGGGGAAAGAGAAGCCCACCACCTCTCTGCACATTTGCTTTGACATCCTGCCCTGAGTTATTTTTTTCCCCATCCCATACCTGCTTTCGGAGAAGAGACACATTAATGACACAAAATACCTCTTGCAGTACGGGAAAAGGAGTGGAGTCGTCAAACAGATGTTCTTCCAGGAAAAGAGAAAAAATATAAGGCAGCTCCGCTTGGCTCCTGGAAGTACCACCGACCTTCTAGGACTTTTGAATCTGAGGCACCTGCGCCTTCGGAGAGGTGTGCTGGCAGCTGAGCCGATTCCAGGGCATGAGCTGCAACGTGGTAGCAGCCGCTGCTGCTGTTCCAGCTCCCACCACTTCGCCTTTTCCCTCTCAGGCTCCCTCTGCCTCCCTCTCCCTCTGCCAGGGCTCCAGCAGCACTCTGCACTGATGCACACGTTCTCCGCTGTCTCTGTCCCTGCAGCTCAGAAGCTCACATGACTTCTGTCTAAACACCGAGAGGCAGATAAATTAAAAGAAAAGCAAGAAATAAGTTTTGCAATGAATGAATGCTTATTTTTAATATGCTTTTCCAAGTTGCCTTTCCTCATTCCCCCTGCACTCCCAGGCCTCAAGCAAAGATCCTCTCTGCCTTTTTGAATCCCACAGGTTTTACAGACTAGCAGATGCTGAATAAAACAGGGACTTTCATTTTAGATGCCTTGCCTGGTCCATCAGCTCTTTCATGCCTCAGCTCCACAATTGTGCATCCAAAACACTTCTCGCTGGGTGGCTGTGCCCCTGTTCCTTTACACCTGCAACTTGGAGGAAAGTCAGAAGCTGGCTAACAAAGCAGAGAGAGGCACCCCAATTACTGTCCTTAGTTTATTCAAGCTGTCCCACATCATGTGAGAAGCCAAGAATTCCCTGTAGCGCTGCTGGAACGCTGCTCCCTAGGCTCCAGCTACAGCCTGGTAAGGAGAGATGATGTATGCAGAAATCACATTCCTCAGAGCTTATCCCGAATACACTCCATCAAGCAGGGGTTGGGAACACCCCAATCTGTGCTCAGGATACCCCTTAATTTGCACACAGACCTTGAAAGCCCCACCAGGAGTCCCTCTAAATGACAAATTGGGAGAGGTAAGGCAAGACCCTGAGTTGTTCCCATTCCCTTGGAAGAGGTGGGGAACAGCCAGGCTGGCTGCATCTCAAAGTTTGCAGCAGGAAAGCAGGTCTCTGCAGGGAATAGCAGACAGCCGTGCCTCTCTGAGCATTTGGGGAAGCTTAGATGGCTGGAAAGGCCCTGTGGGTTTCCTTCATTCTTTTCTAATGTTGAAACTTTACTTTGTGCTCCTCTTGTTGAGTGCCTGTGATCAGGCTGCCATTTCTGTTTCTAAAAAAATTTCTTTCCTATAATTAAGATAAGAAATTATGTCAGCTGTAGAGTCAAACGTAGGAGGTTTAAAAGGTACAGAATCCCCTCTCTTAGAGGCAGAGGCTTGTGCAAACGTGGAGATGGCTTTGACTGCGGTCACTGCTTTCTCCAGAACATTAGCACCCGCTCACTATCGTCTGTATAGGGCTCTCTAAAAGTTTCACTCTTAATGAAGATGGATAAAAATGCAAAATAGCAAACATGACAAAAATGCCCCCAAGCCAAATACATTTTAAGAATGGAACACAGACCTGGGACAGTAATAATTTTGGGGAAGATAAAGTGAGATTCTGACATAAAATGTACCCCAATCCTGTTTTTATCCTCTGCAATCCATGGGCTCTTGCAGATGTACTGAAGGGAATTACTACTGCTGTATCTTTTCACACATAGTTTTTCTTGGCAATTTTCAACTTGTTAATATCTTCCTCATGCTTCTGCACATTCTGGAATTAAAATATACAGGAGAGTTTAAGGTAGCAATATTTTAGCATTCATTGATAATTTATCTCTTATAAGCAATCATTTTGTTTGGATAAGTACCTTAAATATGAGCATATACAGCCACAAAATAATCATTAAAGTGGATTCTAAGGCTTAGGCTGAAGTGAGGGAGAAAGAAGCAACAGTTTGTCACTCTGCAATTGCCACAGGTGGATCGGAAACTTCTATATGGGGAAGAAAATTCTATTATTGCTCTGCATAAATCTAAAGCACAAATGATGTAAAAAACTCAGCAAGATTAATAGTGGAGTCAAAGCTTTTTCAAGCACCAGTGGTTGGACAATACACTGCTCTTTCTCTAGCTAAATTCTGTGCTGAAACTCTCCAGTAATCTTAGTACAAAAACGATGTGCTTACAGCTACAGTCACTGACCCTTAATGGAGTGTGCATTGCAGTTGCATGGGACTGGAATGAGGTGGAGTTTGACCACAACAGTGCAAATTATAGGGTGAGCCAGTTGTCTGGTGCTTTCTCTCTGTGTGTGCTCCATGTAGGCCTTTGCAATTCAGTAAAAAGCAAGTACTTGGGCTACAGAAATGCCTTTTCTTCTGAAAGTCAAATCAAATTCATATAAACTGTTAAAAATAATATTTTTCTTCCTTATGTTTGCTTTCTTGACGAAAACTTTAATATTCAGATGATCAGCAGTAGCTGGTCTCACCGCAGGTACTGGAAACACCTGCAATAATATCAAAAGAAAAACCAAGGGCAGAGGGAGAGCCACGCTCCGTCACTGTCTTCCTCTCCTTCAACACGTAACTGCCCAGTGCCTCTGTGCCCTTCCCAATAGTCCTGTGGAAAAGGACAGGAGTCTCCTGCAGTCACGAGGGACGAGAAAGAAAGGGTTTGCAGGGCACCTAACCCAGACTGTCCACACACTGATGCCAGAAGTCCCTGTCCCCTCCCAGGGCTCGCATTAGACAAAAGGCCCTGTTCTTTCAAGGGAAAGCAAGGAAAGATTTAGGGAAGAAAGACAGCATAAAAGCACAGTCTCACCACTCAGCTACAACTTGCCTCCAGCACTGTCGTTACAAACCTGCCGCTCAAATGCTCCCTGATTTTTTCAGTATCACACTGCAGAGCCAGTGTTCACCTCACCGGACTTTGGGAAACACAACAGAAATCACCTGGACTTTTTTCACTAAAAATACAAAACTATATATCAAATTCTATATTTCAGAAACATTGTTTAAGTTGTGAATTCCAGCCCTCAAAGGTAAAAAAAAACCACATTTAGTTCTCCCATACCTAGGCACTACAATACCTGTGCGTTTACACCACCTTTGTTGTTTTCCCCAGGCTGTCTGCCTCATGCACGGATCAGCTACACAACATTGCTACATTTAAGTGGAAAGGATAACCATAAATTGGGGATTTTGTATCTGTAAAGTGTTTTCTTTCACAATCCTAGTGAAATTCTTTGAATGAATAAGGAACATGGGGGGAGGGAAATATGTGATGTTTAGCAGTAGCAGGTGGGAAGGGCTTCAGCATTGTCTTTTCTATTACCAAAAGCTAAAGTAAAGGGCTGCCCCCATCAGCACACTGCCTCAAAACCTTAACAATGTGCTGGGACATTAATTCAGCCCTGACTCAGAGGTAAGAATGAACTGCACTGAATCACCGGCACGACTCTGTGCAGCACCCGCTCACCCTGCCGCAGCAGAGACCCAGCTCCATCACTCCAGCACACGCAGGTTTGGAGTGAAAGCTGCTTAGTTGCCGACACTGTTTCCCAGAAGACCATGACACTTTCTAGGTTTAAGTTAAATGTGCAGGATAGGGCAGACCTTGAAGTTCAGCCATGAATTGTAACACTGGATAGTTTGATGCAGGATCATTTGCAGGGGTCCCTTTTTATTCTAGACTTCGAGAGGAAAGCCAGATAAGTGGAGCACGCTATCCAGATGCTTTTTTTAGTGAATAATTGTTTTAACTGCCTGACTGACCAAAGGCTACAATAACAGCGAACGTGAATAAAGGGAGGAGGTGCTGGAAACACTTTCTGGTGGCTCCAGTTGCCAGGGAAACAAAGTTCTCCTGTCTCTCTGCATTGCAAAAATGTTAGCTAGCGCTCTGCGTGAACGCAGCTCTCGGGAAATGATGTGTTTTATCCTCTTCAAAGACAGGCGAGGGAGAGGAAGGGGAAAAAGAGAGGCAGGAAAGTATATGTAATACTTCCTAAACAGTTTTTGTACGCGTATTTTGGTCATAGCAGACTAACTATTCGGCATAAGACTTGTGCTTTGTTTTTTTTACTTGTAGATGGCAGAAGTTCGTGTTACATTTTAAAATAAACTACTAGTACAGATCTCCATGGTCACCTTCAGAAACCAACCCAATGAAACCCTGAGCACGGGGACAGCCTCTGTGGCCTGTCCCAAGACACATCCACCTTCCACGGGAAAGGCCTTGGGAGGGTATGGAGAGACGAGCCACCCTCAAACTGCCAGCTGCAGGGAGGTACCGGGCTGGTGTTGAAATGTTTCTGCCCCTAGGACTTTGAAAAGGAGGGGTGTTATACAGACAAGAGCTAACTGGCAGCGAGGAGGTCAGTGACTGGGATTAAGGAGTTCAGCAGGTCGTAGCAGGAGCCCATCTGCTCTGCCCTGCTGTCACCCTGCCGCTCCCCAGCCGGCTGTGCCACACAGGCCAGCGCCTTGGGGCAGGGGCAGAATTGTCCAAGCGGGTCACCGCTTTGCCATCTTCCCTGCATTTCATTTCGTCAAGGTCCCCAGCTGGAAGTTTTGTAACTTCCCACTTTTCTAGAGCAGGCTACAGCTGTGACTCCTGGAGGAGGCACAAGGATGCCGAGAGTGGCTGAACGTGAGCTAAAGAACAACTTCTAGCGCTTCTCTTTTTTAAAGAGAAAATTGTAGTGTTCTTCAGATATCTGTAGAACAGATACAGATATCTCGTCTACAGATCAGCTCATCTGACACAGACTTTTCTTTTTTTACTAAAAAAACCCGAACCAAACCAATTAAGTGTCTCTAATTATTATTTACAGTTACTTCTCCTGGGGGGCACTATCAGTTAATCATCTTTCACAGCAAGTTGGCTTTCCAGCACATGGAAGCACAGTTCTGCTGGTAGCTGGTACACTGCTCCAGGGAGGCAAAGGGGATCGGCTAAGACAACCCAAACTTCCACCCAGCTTCGGCTTTGAGACACGAGATGATGTTGATGCCATTGATAAGTTTTATGGGAATAAATAAAAGCCACTTTAAGATTAGCCTGGTTGTTTCTTTTTAGGATGATCCCAGAGGATTATGTGGGATAAGTACTGACTTCTCCCCAAAGAGCTCAGGCTCCTGCAGAGCCTTCTTTTTACATTTTTGACAAGAAAAGAAAGATGATTCATTTTCAGGAGGTAAGAACTGTGTTGATTATATGGCAATGATACCTAAATCTTAATCTTCTTTGCTTCAGACTTTGAATTGTTTGTTGGCTTTTTCTGATGCCTGGCGGCAGGAAGAATCGGGTTGAAAATTGATGTAGCTGAAGCTAGAGAAAAGTGAATTTTACATACACAACCCGTAAACCGTGCCCCTCCCACCTCCTCTGCCGCCTGTTTTTGGCACCTTCATTCATACGTAATTAAAGGCTTAAACACAGCAGTGTTGTGATAAAAGAGGGGTGAATTTAGCGCTCTCTGTAAGGTGGTGTGCCTGCGCCAGCTGACTAAGCCAGTCTGTGCTGACTCCAGGATAGAGGGGGGAAGGCTAAAGCTCCCTTAGCCGTTGCCCCCTTCCCTTTTCCCCACTAACCGAGTCCCATTAGTTGCTCAGTCAGTGCCACAGGGAACCTGCGTGAGCGGCAGGAGTGAGCGATGCTGAGAGCGAAGAGTACCAAGGAAAATCAGGCGTGGAGGGCAAAGACTTCCCGCAGCGCAGGAGCAAGACTGAAGTGAAAGAGGGACTACTTAAATACGCGTGTCCCAGCGATACTCACAAAACAAACCCTGAATTACTTGAGGTTACTTGGGTTTATTTGAGCACCACCGAACACAGGGTAAAGAACTGGCAAGTAATTACTCAAACGCAAGGGTGGCGAGGGGCGGCAAAATTTGCCAGACTGCACAGAGAGCCCATTTGGTCAGAGCACGCCCGGAAGACAAAAACAAAAACAAAACAATACAAAACAACACAAACAAACAAACAAAGCCCAAACAAAAACAAACAAACAAAAACAAAAAAAAAAAAAAAAAAAAAAACAAACATAAACATGAATAAACCACAAAAAAAAAGTCAATGAAACTACACA